>NC_057811.1:370351829-370361042 GCF_018294505.1 Triticum aestivum | reverse complement strand
CCCCGTGGAGGGCAGGATAAACAGGACCACCCCGTGGAGGGCAGGATGAATAGTAGATGGTGGAGGTCTGGATGAACAGTAACCCGTGGAGAGGGCTAGTTGAACAGTAGCCGTTGGAGTAGCGCGTGGTGGAGGCTGGATGAACAGGAGCCCGTGGATGAACAGTCGCAGGTGGAGGCTGGAGGAGGTCGACAGTGGATGAACAGTAGCCCGTGGAGGCTGGAGGGGGTCGATGGTGGAGATGAACAGTGTCCCGTGGAGTCCCGTTTTGCAGTACGCCACACCCCTCCCGATGAACAGGACCCCCGTTTTGACCGTAGGAGGTCCGTTTCGTCCGTTTTGTGGTACGCCACACCCCTCCCGATAAACAGGACCCCCGTTTCGACCATAGGAGGTCTGTTTACTCCGTTTTGCGGTACGCCAGACCCCTCCCGATGAACAGGATCCCGTTTCAAACGTGGCCGGTCGAACACAAGGTCGTTTCCTCCGTTCTGCTGTACGCCAGGCCTCGTTTCCATCGGCTGTTCCGTCCAAGCCCTCCCGATGAGCACGACGACACTTCCGTTCCGACCCAGCCGGTTGGCTCCCCATGAACACGACAACGATGCTGTTTCTCCGTTCCGACCCAGCCATGTACACGAGCCCTGGCCGTACGTATGCGCGAGTAGGCGTTCGAGACCCTGCACGTATGTACGTACGTGGCTGTATTTTCTTTCTTGCACACTGGCCGCTATACGTATGTGTACATGCTACGTGCGCGCCTCTACTACGACACGTGCGCGCCTCTACATCGACCAGTATGTACGTACACGTTCGCGACAAGAATGCAATTGCTACGTACGCTTCGACTAGGTAGGTCCCGAATGTCAAGCACTTCCTTGCCTGCGAAGATGTAGCTGGTGGGTCCCAGCAGTCAAGGGGGCAAATCGTTTTTTTTGCCCGGACGCACTTCCTTGCGTGCGAGGATGTAGCTGGTGGGTCCCAGCAGTCAGGGGAAACATTTTTTTCGCGAAATACAGTGGCCCGTCTGGTGGGTCCCAGCTGTCAGGTGGAGGAATCATTATTTTCCGCGTAATAAGGAGGCACTTCCTTGCTGCGGCCGTGGACCCAGCTGTCAGCCTCTCCACGTACAGTCCACGTCCGATGGAAGTCGTTCCTTGAACACGTTGACCACGCCATGCCGAGAGCACCAGGGCGGTGGACGACGGCGAGGCCTAGGAAGGGGACGACGGGGAGCCGGGGAAGACGCGGCAGTGGAAGCCCGCGTGGAGAGGAGTACGAGGGTTCACTGGTTCGGCTGCGGTGTGAGGCTGCCGTCACCACAGGGCCTGGCCAGCGGTGGGAATAGTAGGGGGCGGTGAGGCCTCCGCGGCAGCACAGCGGGCCATGGGAGGCAGGAGCATGCGGCGCGACCGGCGCTGCTTTGGGCGGCTGGAGCAAGAAGACCAGAGGTTGAAGAAGCACTACGGCCGTTGGATGGACATCGTACGGTCACTGGAGCAAGAATCGTTCATATTGACTAAAGTTGACAAAGGCCCCCTTCCCAGTCAACTTAGTAGGCCCAGAAGTCAGCCTCCCACCATGGTGGGTCCCAGCTAGCAGGGGGAGTATTCATTTTTGTGTGTGTAATAAGGAGGCACTTCCTTGCGTGCGAAGATATAGCTGGTGGGTCGGAGCTGTCAGCGGCGGTAAGGTTTTTTTTCACGAAATACAGAGACCCTTTCGGTGGGTCCCTGATGTCAGGTGGAGGAATCATTATTTTGCGCATAATAAGGAGGCATTTCCTTGCGTGCGGCAGTGGACCCAACTGTCAGCCTCTCCACGTACAGTCCACTTCAGATGCATGTCGGTCGTTGACCACGTTGACCTGGTCGCGCCGAGAGCACCAGGGCGGTGGACGACGGCGAGGCCTAGGAAGGGAACGACACGGAGGCAGGGAAGACTCGGTAGTTGTTTCCCACGCGGAGGGGAGTACGACTGTACGAGGGTTTACTGGTTCGTCTTCCATCGCCGGAGAATAACAGCAGGTGTGGGTGAGTACAGGGATGGCTAGGCCAGCGATGGGAGTACGGTGGGGCGGTGAGGCCTGCGCGGCAGCACAGCCGGCCGCGGGGAGGAGGGAGCAGGCAGTCCCGCCGGCGCTTGTTTGAGCGGCTGGAGCAGGAAGAGCAGAGATTGAAGAAGCACGACGGCCGTTGGATGGACATCCAACAGTCAGTGCTTGTGCATCAACCTTTTTTTAGGAAAGCCTCACATCTGTGGAAAACAGCATACAACCCATCTGCCATTATTTCTAATAATTTACAGCCCATTTGCTAATTCTTAAGGGTTTTTTGGAGCCCGTATTCTTTTTGTTAGCACTACAGCCCATATTGTGGCCACGGTAAATAAATTATACGAAATTTTGCATATTTCGGTGCGGTCCGAACTGTTTTTAATCCCGAAATTTCAACTCACATTCAAACTGTTTTTAAAAATAAATGTATATCAATATAAAATCCAACAAATTCTCCACGCATAAAAATTAATGTAATTTAAAATCTTGAAATGAAAAAAAAGATATTTGAAACTAATTGCCGGTTTGATGTGTTTTAAAAATGTACAGCCCATTTCTCATTACTGATGGGCCATTTTCTTGGCCAGCCGAATGAAAGCTCTCCTCGTCTTGAAAGATTTGCAACCCAACAGGCCCGACAAAGCGACTTACTTGGCAAATCACAAAAATACTGGGTTGTGGCCATGGATCCAGCTGTCAGCCTCTCCACGTATAGTACTCTTCTGATGGAAGTCGTTCCTTGACCATGTTGACCACGCCGCGCGGAGAGCACCACGGCGGTGGACAACGGAGAGGCCTTGGAAGGGGACTACGCAGAGCCGGGGAAGACGCGGCAATGGAAGCCCGCGCAGAGAGGAGTACGAGGGTTCACTGGTTCGGCTGCGGTGTGAGGCTGCCGTCGCCGTAGGGCCTGGCCAGCGGTGGGAATAGTAGGGGGCGGTGAGGCCTCTGCGGCAGCACAGCCGGCCATGGGAGGCAGGAGCATGCGGCATGACCGACGCTGCTTTGGGTGGCTGGAGCAAGAAGACCAGAGGTTGAAGAAGCACTATGGCCGTTGGATGGACATCGTACGGTCACTGGAGCTAGAATCGTTCATATTGACTAAGTTGACAAAGCCCTTTGTCCCCGTCAACTTAGTAGGCCCACAAGTCAGCCTCCCACCAAGGTGGGTCCCAGCTAGCTGGGGGAGTATTCATTTTTTGTGCGTAATAACGAGGCACTTCCGGTGGGTCCGAGCTGACAGCGGGGGGAATGTTTTTTTCACGAAATACGGTGGCCCGTCCGGTGCGTCCCAGCAGTCAGGGGGAAATGATTTTTTTCGCAAAATACTGGTGGCCCGTCCGGTGGGTCCCCGCTGTCAGGTGGAGGAATAATTATTTTTCGCGTAATAAGGAGGTACTTCCTTGCGGCTGCCGTGGACCCAGCTGTCAGCCTCTCCACGTACAGTACTCTTCTGATGGAAGTCGTTCATTGACCACGCCGCGCCGAGAGCACCACGGTGGTGGACGACGGCGAGGCCTAGGAAGGGGACGACGCGGAGCCGGGCAAGACGCGACAGTGGATGCCGACGCGGAGAGGAGTACGAGCGTTCACTGGTTCGGCTGCGGTGTGAGGTTGCCGTCGCCGCAGAATAACAGGGGGTGTGCGTGAGTGGAGGGATGGCCTGGCCAGTGGTGGGAGTAGTATGGGGGCGGTGAGGCCTCCGCGGTAGCACAGCCGGCCACGGGAGGCAGGAGCAGGCGGCACGACCGGCGCTGCTTTGGGCGGCTGGAGCAAGAAGACCAGAGGTTGAAGAAGCACTATGGCCGTTGGATGGACATCATACGGTCACTGGAGTATTGACTAAGTGGACAAAGCCCTCCGTGCCCGTCAACTTAGTAGGCCCACAAGTCAGCCCAACAATATGGTGGGTCCCAGCTAGCAGGGGGGTATTCATTTTTTTGGGCGTAATAAGGAGGCACTTCCTTGCATGCGAAGATATATCTGGTGGGTCCGACCTGTCAGCGGGGGGAACGTTTTTTTCGCGAAATACAAAGGCCCTTCCTGTGGGTCCTAGCTGTCAGGTGGAGGAATCATTATTTTGCGCGTAATAAGGAGGCATTTCCTTGCGTGCGGCCGTGGACCCAGCTGTCAGCCTCTCCACGTACAGTCCACTTCCGATGGATGTCGTTCATTGACCACGTTGACCAGGCCGCGCCGAGAGCACCAGGGCGGTGGACGACAGCGAGGCCTAGGAAGGGAACGACACGGAGCCAGGGAATACTCGGCAGTTGTTTCGCACGCGGAGGAGTACGAGGGTTTACTGGTTCGTCTGCCGTCGCCGGAGAATAACAGCATGTGTGGGTGAGTAGAGGGATGGCTAGGCCAGCGATGGGAGTACGGTGGGGCCGTGAGGCCTGCGCGGCAACATAGCCGGCCGCGGGAGGAGGGAGCAGGCAGTCCCGCTGGCGCTTGTTTGAGCAGCTGGAGCATGAAGAGCAGAGATTGAAGAAGCACGACAGCCGTTGGATGGACATCCAACAGTCACTGCTCTTGTGTGTTGACTAAGTTGACAGAGCGTTGCGTGTGCGTCAACTTTTTTTATGAAAGCATACGCGTCAACCTGTAGTAGGCGCACAAGTCAGCCTCAAATCTATGGAAAACAGCATACAACCCATCTGCCATTATTTCTAATAATGTACAGCCCATTTGCAAATTCTTAAGAATTTTTTTGGAGCCCATCTTCTTTTAGTTAGCATTACACCCCATATTGTCGCCACGGTTAAAAAGTATACGAAATTTTGCATATTTCTGTGCGGTCAACTATTTTAATCCAGAAATATCGATTCACATTCAAACTATTTTGAAAAATAATTTATATAAATATAAAATCCAAATAATTGTCCACGCATAAAAATCAATGGAATTTAAGATCTTGTAATGAAAAAAAATTGAAACTAATTCCCGGTTTGTTGTGTTTTAATAATGTACATCCCATTTCTAGGCAAACTGAATGAAACTCTCCTCGTCTTGAAAGATTTGCAGCCCAGCAGGGCCGATAAAGCAAGTAGGCCTTGTTTGGGTATTTCTTTTAAAAAATAGAACTGGGCTCGCCATTTTCATTAAGAAAAAAACACAACTGGGCTCATGATGTGGTAAACATAAATAAAACCCTGGCTAGACGGGCCACAGCCCCCGCACAGCCCCGTTGTTACCATGATCCGTCGCTAAAACTAGTATAAATAACAACTGCTTGTTCCTAAAAAAAACTGCGCGACTTGCTGGGTCCCTGGTGTCAGCCGCTCGTAGTGTAATTCTCTCGTTTATTGACTACGTTGACAATGGCGTGAGCCCCAGATGTCCAACCATTAGGAGGAACCATATGTTTGGGCTTGTACTATAGAGGCAGTTGCTTGCGTACTGCCATGACGCTGGTGGGTCCCTACTGTCATCCTCTCCACGTACAGTCATCTCCTTGTTCCTCTCGGTTGTTGACGACTTTGACAACGCAAGAGGGCGGCGCACCGTGCACAGCGAGCGAACCAAGGCCGCAAGGCGGAGGACGACGGCGAGGCCTCGGACGGAACGAACAGGAGCCGTTGAAGATCCGTCGGTCCAGTCGCAGGCGGAGGGGAGTACAAGGGTTGAGTGGTTCGGGCGCGGGTGCGTGTTGGGGCTGACGTCGCCGGAGAATAACATGACGTGTGGGGGAATAGATGGAGGGACTGGCCAACGTTGGAGGGTACGTACGGTAGGGCGGCGGAGGCGCAACCAGCCATGGGAGGCTGGAGCAGGCGGAGCCGACGGGGTGGTTTGGTTTGGGCGGCTGGAGGAAGAAGAAGACAAGAGATAGAAGATACACGACAGATGTTGGATGTCAATCCAACGGCTGGTAGGCAGAATCGTTTGTTGACTGGCTAGTAAGTCGACACCACCTTGGATAGGCTATTTCCTCGCGGGTCCCAAATGTCAGAATCCAAATCTGTCACGGTCATGCAGCCTTTCCTATGAAAATTTACAGCCCATTCGATGTGCTAGTTCGAAATAAGTTTGTGGGTGCTGGTGGGGGCTAATCACTTGGCTTCTGTAATGCACAGTGAGCTCAAGCAGCCGGCGAGAGTGATGTTATTTCCCTTGGTTGGGATTTGTTACAATATTTCACTCTAAATTAAACGAATGGCAAGCCATTTGCCTTGTTTCAAAGAAAAAATGACAGTCACAGCCGAGTTGAAAAGGGCAGGAACATCTAACTCCAGGTTACAAACTGTACAAAAGCACGAGGGTTAATTGTTCATCAGGTTTACAAAAAAACAGATTGAAAAGGGTAACAACATCTAACTCCAGCACTATTTTCGGCAGTCACAGTCAAATGGATCGGTCAGGTCCATAGAATGAACATCCTGGGTCGTAAAATTTACTGGATTATGACCACAATATGTTGTAAATAGAAGTCCGGCACGTTCAGAAGCTCTTTTGCCCACCTGAAACTCCTTTTTTTTCTCTTCGACATACCCATCCGTCAAAACCATGCTGCTGATAAACTTAAGCCTGATGGACAATAGTAACCTCGCATTCAGCAGGAAGAATGTGACAAATCTTGTGTTTGCACGGTTGGCTACATATCATTCTAGCGTTATTGTCTTCAATCGAATCTCATGAGGAGTGAGAAAATCCCGATGCTTACGAATCCACCGATTGGTTATAACTTTCTTACCCCGTCCTGTTGCCTAAATAGACATGAAGATTGAAAACAGTTAAGGTCTAAAAGAAGAGTGTCGAAAGAGCAACAGCTGAACGGTTAATTCTAGTACACTATATGCGGGCTTCCAATGTGCGTGAAATTATCACCTTTATATACAACTTCTCCAGACATGGAAAGCATTGCAGCAAGCCAATAATCTTGTTCAGATCAAAACTATTCATTTGGATATATAAGATCTTGACAGAATCTAGCACCATTGATAGGCCATCCATGGAGAAACTCTTCATTGAGCATAGAACATAATATTAGTACAAAATATGTACTCCAAGATGATATATAAATTATGCGGAGAAATTTAAAATGCAGCTTATGGTTACAAGTGTAGATGATAATATAAAGTACCTGAAGAACTGTGGAGCCAAACACCATATTGAAATGAGCACAGAGATCATGTATTACACCCAAGGTCTCCAGTTTAGGCGCAGAGAGGACGGTTATTTGCAACGGTGAATAACTAGAATGAAGGATCAACCTTTGAAGTGAAGGGGCATCTTGGATGATGAGCTGCCTTCTGTCAAAAGAAATTCCAATTCTTACAAGGTTAGGCGACTTTATTTGGGGACAACCGATTCTAACTGTGAAAACAAGCACCAAGCACTCCAGCGCAGGGCAACTGGAGTGGATGATGTTGTGCAATGAGGCCTCCGATATACGAACCCGCACAAGTGAAAGTTTCTTGAGAAATGGGAGTTGAAGGTTTAGTACCAGATTGTCTGGTAGGTAGCACAGTGCAAAGGTGGCGGTGTGGAGAGAGGACGAAAACCGCGAGATGGACATCGGTGTTGAGGGCACAAGTTCATGGCGTTCGGTATGTGGTATGTGATTTCCAGGGGAATAGTAGAACTCAAGCAGCTGTAGTTCTGTGAATTCAGGGGATTTCAGCCAGGCGTCCACCGTGCAGGGCATGGTATGCTTGCTCAGGTAGCATGATGGGATGCAGAGGCTTTGAACGGAGCCCTGGTGGGAGGAGATGATGGCTCTGGCGATTTCAAAATCATTGAAGAAAGATAGCTGACGACAGTCAAGATTAAGGGGCACAGCGTGCCATAGAGGGCGCCACCGAATTGAGAGGACTTGGGTGCGGTAGCAATCCTTGGTGGGGAGAAGCGAGATGATCTCCCCAAGGACGGCGTCCGGGAGATCGCTGATGCGGTCCACCCGAGATCCTACGGGTTCCTGGGATCCGGTGGGGGCGGGGTCGCCGCTTCTCCCCGCGCAGCCGGGTGCAGGATCTACAACAGGCGTCGCCGCTGGCGGGAGCCTCATCTTCTTGGCACTGGGGTCAGCCGACTCCATTTTCCTCGAGGGCGTCGCGTCGCGCTCACGGATTTGAGCAGAGTAACGAATGACGAGCCTAGTTGTAGTGCGAGCGAAGAAGAAGGGGAGCTGGGGGTTTTCTGTAGGAGTGAGGAAGAAGGGGAGCTGGGTATTTCTGTAGGAGTGAGGTGAGGAATTTGGGGGTACGAGTGGAGTGAGCTGACGTGAGGTGGGTGGGAGCGAGGAGGAAGAAGAGCACCCAGTGTGGATGGGCTTTTGAATTGATTTTACTATTTACTAGTGTGGATGGGTTGTTTTGTCTTGGGCCTAGAGAAACAATTACTACTAGTACAGTGGAGACACTCTACAGCTACCCAGAAAAACAATTACTACTAGTACAGTGGAGACACTCTACCGCTTCTGGCTCCTCCTAGGTCATTGAAACGTCTCCCTCTACTGAATGCCGTTATACTTTTGTTCACCGGCATGCGGGCCATGCAGCGCGCGGGCCCAAATGCCATCCACCAAATTAGAAGGCAGTATGCAGGCGGAGAGTCACCCCGGTCGTAGCGCGGCAATAACGAGCCGTCGTATCACAAAACCCCACCTCCCTGCAGTCTAAGTTTGACGGACGAAGCAACCATCATTTCACTCTTCGCTGAATCCCCTTCTCCCTCACCGTCTTCAAGAAAGGCAACACTCGCATCTGCCACTGTTCTTCTCTCCGAACGAAGGGAAGGTAAGCGGATCCGTGATGTTGGTATATTTTCGTTCAGAGAAAAAAAAGAACTTTTGCAAAGCAATAACCGATCCTCACTCTCTTTTTTGTTTCATTGTCATTGCGATTGTGTTTTCCTTTCAGTGGTCTCCTAGTATTCGTCAGTTTCATGATGGACCAAGGAGAACCGGGCAAAGATCTGCGGATATTGGAGCAGACGCGGGAGGCTGATCCCCACGAGACAAAGAGCTCCAAGAAGATGGAGGCAACCACCGAGCTGACCCCAGATACGCTCACGGCCACTACTGAGATGGTCAACGCCCCGTTTGAGGTTACAGCCCCCGTGGCACTGCAGGAGCAGTTTTCCCCCTTCGAGGATGTGTCCCCCCCCCCCCGCTGAGCTGCCCAAGGTGATTTCCTTCTTTGCCGATCTCGATTGTG
>NC_057811.1:370340083-370351487 GCF_018294505.1 Triticum aestivum | reverse complement strand
TTTTTCATCTAAGTATGTGGTGATTTTTTTAGAAAAGGAAGTATGTGGTGATTAATAATGCAAAATTTTATTAGCTTCGATGCCATGCTATACATAGTGGTTTAAATAACTTGTGTTTCTTATACTAAAAAGTAATTCAGAATTTGTTTCTGTTTCAATTAGAGCCCTCATGCAGACAAGGATTGTGTGGTTGTACATGTCACTCGCTATGAGGCGGAGGACCTGAATATACGCACTGGGAAAACAGAGTTCTTAGGCTATTGGATCCTGGAAACCATTTGCGGTTATACCAATGAAGAGTTGTATTCCAGCCTCACTGTTGTCAGGCGTGTTGTCCAGGGTGTACTGAAGCACAAGAAGATCAAAGCTACTCCTTCGTTTGTGAGACATACTGTTCTTGTCAAGCTTACGCAGGAAGATGACGTGGCATGCCTCCACAAACAAGTTTATCAGTGGCAAGGCCACAAGGTTGTCTTCATGAAGGTTCTCAGGATTGAGCTGCTGCGGGACGTCCTCGATGATGTTCATGGCAAGGTCCGTCTTGTGTCTAGCCCAAATTAGATCGAGGCATGAAATAGTTGCCCCAGCTAGTGTTTAATAGTAGTTTGGATTGTGTCTAATTATCCGAACCTTGCCTGTTATCGACCCCTCTGGTGCTAGTACTCTGTTTGAATCCGTCTATGGGAACTGCTGCTACTTTTGTGTGCCCGTGAATCATGTGAGAACCATCGTAATTGTTGCCGAAACAGATGCGTCCTCACTAGTTTTTTCATGAATATGGCATGGTAAGACATAAGTTGTCACGGTTTATCATACGAGCAGTGTGTGTTTTGATGAAATAGAGCACTCGTTCGAGAACCGTGCGCCGACGTATACATAAGTACTTGTAAACACTGTTGGTGCTACCCCACTTGTAAGCAGTTGTGCAAAACACGGCACATTGGCTCAGCTCGCTTCAACACTAGGCTATCGACCAGCTAACAATCAACAATCTACTGTCTGACATATAATCTACTATGTATCTTGTTACAGTGGTTCATGCAGTTAATTGAGGTCACAATGTAATAACTTCCAAACGTTCACACGCTAGTCCAGCGCTCATGTGGAACACTCACATTAAACTCGTCTTCATAAAAAACTTGAAAAGCATAAGTTAAGCAATTTTATACATCTCAATGATTCATAGAACATAACAAACATATACTAGTTCACAGCAAAAGACAAAGTTGTGAGAAGGTTTACAAATCAGGAAAAAACAAGCAAGGCTTCTCTGAGCAAAGGGCCTCCCGGCAGGGTTAAATTTCCTGGAGTTCACTCTGGTTTTTTCTTGTTGCCACCGTTCAGGGTTATGTTCTCTCATTCCAGAATAACCAATTATAATTGTGGTCTCAGCTGGAATGTTGAACTGAACCATGCAGTGTGCTAACCAGCTGAAATGCTTGTGCATTCCACTAAATTTAAGCACCGTTATTTGTAGAAATAAGCAGACAACAATGCCTCTTGTCCGCGCACCTGTCCAAAAAACCACCGTGCAGCCGTGCCAGCTAGTCCTCGGTCCATGGATGAACTGGTAGAAAGTGCATTCCGGACTAGGATGCAGTTGTTTTCGCTCGTCCCTGCACTGCAATCAGGAAGTAAAACGTACGAATCAGCTTCTTTTAGATTGCATTGGTCATTCTACCTTAGTTACTAGTACCAATGTAGGGATACCTTGAAGACGGGAGGTTAAACGACGGCAACGAGGGATAGCCATCTCATTTTGTGGAGTTGTACTAAAACTGAGGTGTGTGCTTTTGATTGCACGGATAGAAACGATACGGAGACAGACATCCCGAAACGATATGGAGACATACATCCCTGTTTGCGCAAATATGAAATACAGTTATTTAAACAGTGACAGATATTACTACTTTCCCCCGTTTCCTCTTAGAACCAAGTCCTAGATTCATGCTACAGCTTTCCCACTTTCTCCCTGTTTGAACCAATGCTTTGAGTCGACTGTATGAACTAGCTTTACTTCTAATAATAGTAGAAGTCTAGGTGGCTTTGGAACAGCGGACGGAAGTAGAAAAGGATCCACACGAAGGGAGCTGGGGCAGTAGAGTAAGGCAGGTTTCGAAGAAATATATACCTGAGGGTCGTCGGCATGTGGCAAAGACGGCGTCGGGAGGCCGCATCTTGGCCACAATACCACAGGGAGGAAGAAGGGATCGGAGGCCCTCCCGAGCCGGAGCTCTCTTGGAGAGAACGGCACGGCCGCCAATTGGGACGCGTGGACAGCCGTTGGTCTCCTCCCTCGCCGCCGACGACAGCCTCAACGATGCACCTACACCTGCCCCGGTCAAGGTTCTCCGGCCGGATTTGTGACCAGCCGTGAGCTGAGAGAGAGTGTGGCCGCCTATGTGTTGCTTAGATCTGGAGAGCATGAGAGAGTGAACGAGAGGAACCCTAGTAAAGAAAGCGCTAAAGCTCCTACTTTTATATATAGTGGAGTGATTTTGTTGTACCAGCTTCAAAAAAATGCGCTCCTACGTGTACCCGTGAGTGGGTGTGAGAGAACTAGTGTGTGCGTGCACCGCTTCTCTTCGTGAGAGTACAATATACTATGCCCAAAGAACGTTCGCCACAAGAGTAATAGTATAAGTGTGTGACGTGTGAGCTAAAATAAAATGTGCGTGCCGTCTTTTGTTTTTTAGAAGTTCTGAGGGTAGGGTATGAAGAGCACATATGTGCGTGACGTCTACCTGCAGATAGACGGTGGGTGCGACGTGCGAGTCTGCTAGAGGACTCGGGAGAGTCGTGACTCATGAGGGTGTGTGTGCGTGAGAGAGAGGGGGGCACGTATCAATGCAATGCATGTGTCCGTAAATCATTATCCGACAAACGTTCGCCACAAGCCTTTTCCTGACGAACGCTGTAAGAACCGTTAGATCGGCATCCGACAATGTCAGTTTTGCCATGTCATTTAACAGAACAGCCACTGCTCCTACACACAAATCTTCCACGTGAGTGTTAGCAACTGCCGTATGCTCCCTCCGTTCCGAAATGCAGTGCATATAGCTTTATTGAAAATTCGAACCTCGCAAACTTTTACCGAGTTTTCGTGTACCAAATTGCACATGTAGAATACCATGTATATATCATTTCATTCATCTTCGAGAGGTAACTATAAAGATGGGTGAGGAGTCTACAAAGAAAGGCCATCGTATCACCTGCAGCAATTTCAAGCATCCTTTAGTGTCGAGGAATATCATAGGAACTCTATATGATATGATTTTTATAGGATTTTTTCCTTTAGAGCCAATTGGTTCATAGGAATAGATTCATATACTCCACATTTCAAAGGAAATAAACATGATATCATTTCTATAGCTTTAGAGCCACTTGGTTCATATGAATGGATTCCTATACTCCCTTAATTTGAAAGGAAAATAAACATTAACGTATATTCAATAGAAAAGTTCCTATGATATGAACCAAATTACATCTCTTTTCTAATCCCTCCTCATAGGAATTGAGATACATGTCATCTCTAGATTCAATAGAAAAGTTCCTATGATGTGAACCAAATGACATCTCTTTTCCAATCCCTACTCATAGGAATTGAGATGCTCCATGTCATCTCTTTCCCTACAACTTCCATGTATACATCTTCTATTCCTAAATATATAGTACAACCCACTAGTAGCTTTTTTCCAAAACATGCAACTATGGCACAAGAACTATATAGTGTGCCAATAACTTTGAAAGATGGTCGCTGGATGAAGCTAACCCGACAGTGCAGAGATAGGCAAATCCGAGCACTACTGGCCGTTGGATATCATCAACATTCCACCAGATCTGCCACATGTACAATTTAGAAGACTCCATGGTTGAACTTAAGCATAATGCACAAACCTCAAAACACAAGCACTTCTCCTTTGTTCTAGAATCTTCTGTATCATAATTGATTATTTTTTCTAAATGAATTGCCATTATTTGTTTTTTACTTTATGATTTACAATGAACAACCCCATGAATCTTAACATTTCTATAAAACTAATTGATTTTGAATGAGATGAACTATAAGAACTAAACGAACATCTACATCATGCATATATGACTCAAAGCTTTACATGCTATAGTGTGTATTTATTCGTAATTTGGTTTCGAAATCTCATGCGTTCAATACATGTGTACCTTACTAGTTTTGAGTAAAGTAGCAAATTTCACGCGGCCCCGGGTATATCAAAATGCAGGGCCCATGCATCATTGCCTTTCGGTCGAACCTACATCCACAATTTTTTGTACGTACTATATCTCAACTGGTCCCCGAACCCAAAATGCTGCCTCGTTCCCGTAAAACCAAGCGGCCCACACATATTTAAGGCGTCGACTCAAACCCGTTTACTACGACGTGGCCCCACACGCCGTAGTACTCCTACAAACCCTACCGCCGCACTCATCATCGGTTTTCTTCAAGAGGACGAGGGAGAAGCCGATTTGTAGTGGAGGCGCTTTCAAAAAAAAGGATCTGTAGTGGAGACCCCTACCCTAGGGTGCCCTAGGTAGCTGCGGCACGCATCATTGTTTTCTCTTTTCTTTATGCTCTTGCGCCCTAGAGTGAAATGATGGTTGCTTCGTCCGTCCAGCTTAATGCGGGAAAGGTGGGGCTTTGTGATTTGACCCCTCATCGCTCATTTTCTACTACTGCGGCGCTACGACCAGGGTGCCTCCAATTCCAACCGCTGCTCCGAACTGTAATTTGGTGCATCGCACGTGGAAGAAGACGGTGGATGAGCCACATGTCGGCCAAAGGGGTCCTGTTAAGTGTGCCGGCATTTCGTGTGCGGACTGACCCTGCTTGAGTTGCTACGCCAACACGACAGGAGCAGCCTGCCACTTGGTTTTGCTCCTTGGTGAATCCCGACTATATTGATCTAAAAAGATACCTGCTAAACTACCCTCTCCGTCTCGGTTTTTTTATTTTTAGGCGTCTCGGTTTATAGGGCCTGCACGTAGTTCTAGGTCATCCATTTGACTAACTAAATATGAGTTACTATGTCACAAAAAGTATATCATTGGATTCTTAAGCGGATGTAGTTGTATTTAAAAGTCGAGGGCGGGGCTTTTCCTGCGCGGTAGGCGGGGCAGTTTCGCCTAGTTGGTTCGACAGAGACGCGAGAAGACGAGGGAGTAGGCTGCTGCAAACGTAGGGCTGTGTGATTTGACAGCGAGTTACTGCTGGACAGGTGGGTCCCCGTGATTTGACTTGCCATTATCATTTCAACTGCGGCGCTACGACCGGCGTGAGTCTCCCGATTCCTGACCACCTCCATAGAGGTGCCTCTCCCAATGCTCCACCATGTAGTAGAGGCTGGCTCTTGCATGAGAGCCCACTTCTCCACTTTTTCCTTGCCTCTCTTTCCTCCACATATGCAAAAATGCCATGTAAAGCGCACTATTGTACTTACTTTTACTTGCTCATACAGGTGCTTAAGCTTGCCACATAGGCATAAAGTCTGATGTGGCAAGTTAATCAAGAAGAGAGAGACTAGTTTGGTGACCCAAGGAAGAAACGGTGCTAAGCGCGTGTACCTAGGTGAAAAGACAATTTTGAGTCTATAGCTAATTAAATGAAGCAAACTTAGCAACACCATTTCATTGGAAGAGGTCACTCCTTGGAAATGCAATAAATACTAGTACTCCCTGTGTCCCATAATATAAGAACGTTTTTGGCACTACACTAGTGTCAAAAACGTTCTTATATTATGGGACACAGGGAGTACGAAGAAAGAGATAGAGAGGAGTAAAAAAATACACTTATAGCCAACCTTATAGCGAACCTTGTTGTAGTATGAGTGACTAAGTGATGACTATGTATGACATGCCAACATCAGATAGCCTAACGCACCGTGTTAAATCTCCAAGGGCGCGACCGCGCGAGCGACGCGACGGTCGTGGTAGGCGCGACCATGATACGGGTTGCTGGCAGCCCTTGGATCTGAGATCAAACGGTCGCATGCTAAGTTGCTGAAAATTTGCAGAATAACCCTCCAGGATAGGATATTCACCCATAGGTCTAGAATCACGCCATGCAACCGTTCGATCCCAGATCCAAGGGCTCTCGAAAGCCTGTATCATGGGAGAATGGAAAGCCACTACCCTGCCGTTCGCATGCTGGCAGTTCGCTCCTACTCGTCCCCGCATGTCCTTCAATACTATGGCGGTTCGCTCCTAGTCGTCCCGTCCATTCACATTACGGCAGTTCCACTAATCTAACCCTCCTCCCAAATCCATGGCGTCCCAAATCTCCACGATCGGCGGTGAGTACAAGGTTAGAACCATCACCGGCGATGAGTTCGACGTCATCTACACCCGTTCTTCCGCAACGGTGAAAGGATGCCTTTCTCGCTTCAGACGCATGTTCGAAAACTCAGATGATGAGTGGGTCGCTGGGCTAGATGTTGAGTACACCACAGTCCTGGGACGAGAGAAGGATCTAAAGGACAAAGAGAGGAAGAAGCCCGTCGTGATCCAGGTTTGCATACATAACGTTTGCTTGGTCTACCACATATGCCATGCCGACGTTGAGTGCCAGGATTTTAAGAACTTCCTCAAGGACAAAACAGTGAAATTCGTTACTGTAGACTTTAAGAACGACAAAGAAGTCCTGGGTCGGATAGGCCTCGTTGTAGGCAACCCCTTCGACCTCCAGAAGAATCGGCTGGTGCCCTCTCGTCAGCCTTCAATGCTGACCCTGGCAGGAGCCATGGTTCATCCTTCGTACCGTAAACTGGAGAAACCTCATTACACGTTTGATCGTCATGCATGGCAGCGGAATGTACTAGATATAGACCACATCCACTACGCTGCAATGGATGGCTACCTTTGTTTCAATATCTACAAGGGTTGGATGAAGAGCAACAGCCAAGTGTGCGGTTCAAGCAAAGAAGTATCGGCCAAGAGGAAGAGGGACAAGGACGAAGTCGAGGACGTGGACGAGGACTCCGAGTAAGGTGGCAGTGTCGTTGCTCATGGTGGTTCTAAACTTCTAATGCAGTGTCTACCGGATTAGTTGCATAGTTTAATTTCAGGTGTGCTTAGTTTAATTTGATGGGTGTGTTGTGCTAAGCCCCCAGCAGAACTATGTTATGTTTCTTCTCGTTACTTTAACTCTTCAGTATGTACATACTACTAGTATTTATTTAATAGAATTTAGCACCCCAATTAAGCACGTACTAGCTTTTTTAATAGTACTATATGCATAATTTGGCGACGAGCGCTCTCTATATGTACCACCTTTTTTTTAGTTTCAATTTTTGCTCCATGGCGCAATCCATCGATAGTACTACTGTACAAAAGTATACATTTTTTAAAAGGCTAGAGTACTGTTCATCACATATATAGCCAGTTAAATTCTCAACCTAGAACGACGTGCATGCCATGTAGTAAACCGATACGGAGGAAGTATAGTAAAAATGAGGTGATTTTACCGAGCGATCGGCGGGGGAGCATGGCCTGTCATGCGGTCCCACGTGTCATGATGTACCAAGGTGATGCGCATGTCACTCTTGAGGCAGAAGCAATACTACGTGGTTTGAGATGATGGCAAACTGAAGTGTGAAATAATGGTTGCTTCGTCCGTCTGGGAAGGTGCGGCATTGTGATTTGACGTCTCATTGCTCATTACTACTACTGGGCCGGTACGAGTGGGGTGCGTCCCCCCTGCTGTTCTGCACTGTTATTTGGTGCTTGACACGTCGACCCGGTTGCTATGTCCCACATGTCGGCGACAAGAAGTACAGAATTCATGAAAGGGAGCGTCGACGGAGGAGTATACTATAGAATTCATGAAAGGGAGCGACTTAGTTTTGGAAAAATATGTTTTTACGGAGTACGTACCCACTAGGGTTTATAGGGCTCATCTAAAAAACATTCGTTTTTCCGTTTGATAAGTCTCAATTCTACTATACTAGTAGTAGTACCATTACATGTTGGATTTCGAGGTGCGTTAGATCACCCGACGCAAGCAGTGTCAAGAGGAAACTAACCAATGCATGTACAAGTTCATGGAAATTTAGTGGTCATTCATGCATTCGTTCTAATTAATGCCTCGGTAAACATAACTTCTTGAGAAAAACGAGCGTACTAATTACTTGTGCAAACTATGAAATTAATTCGACCACTCACTGTCTACCTTGGTTGGAGAGATTTTGAAATTGAGCCATAAACTGGAAAGGAGGGAGTAGTAACTTCTGTCTCGATTACTATTTGTGGCCTTGTATAGATGCAAAATGTATTTTTTTATAGTGGCCTTGTATAAGTAAATGGAGGGAGTACTAACCAAAGTATGTAGTAGGGACGAGGAGTAAACGGAGGGAGTAGTAAAATTTTCTCCTCGTGCTGCGAGCCACCGCGCGCGTGGGCGAGGGAGCGGGCGTAAAGGCATACAGTAGTAGTACTAGTAGTAGTACTACTACTACTACTCGTAAGCAAGCTTCACCTCATCCTGCGAGCCACCGCGCCCGTGGGCGGGGGAGATGGCGTACTAAGCAAGCTTCTCCTCGTTCTGCGAGTTGACGGGACACATCAAAAGTACTCCAGTGTATAGAGCCTTGCCTCTAAGGTAGGCCCCACATGGTTTGCCTCTTTTTTTAATTTAAGATAACGCGTCAAGTCACGATTTGTTTGTTCACCCGTGGTAGACGATCCTCCCTCCACCAAGTGGACAACCAGTACACGTGCCAAATTACCACGTGGGCTGCCTTTTTCGTACAGAAATGAGCTCCACCGTGTACCCGCGCGGGTGTGGTTGGGAAAGAGACGGGAGTACGTGCGCCGTGCGTGCACCTCTTCTCTTCGTGCACGTCCCCCACCTACGTGGGTGTGTGTGAGAGAGATGCAAACCTAGACATAATGCGCCGCCCATCCCCATGCCTCCGCCCAGTCCGACCACCAGTCACCACCACGCCCCACTCCTCCTCACCTTATCTCTCATCTTTCTCCCTCCATTTTTATATACAAGGGGCCACTATCAAAATTACAATTTGCAGATATACAAGGCCACTAACACTAATCGATGCAATATTAATGGTGTTTGCCTCGTGGTACTAGCAAAGGAGGACATTAATTATCCCTTGCATGCATGCGGGAGTTTGTAAAAAAATGCATCTTGATGTTTCGTGCAATGCACGGGCATCTTGCTAGTCCATGAAAACAACACATGGCAAAATTCCACGGCGAACGAGGGATTTGAATCTGTTGGGAGGGGCTGTTTGGATCTTGCCCGGGGTAGCCAAAATATTGGCGACCCTTTTGTCCACCGGTGCCTTTGCCACCGATGAACGAGGAATGGCTCGGGTGCTCATGCTGTCATGCATCCTCCAGCGTGCACGTTGGAGTCGAGCTCGCACGAGCTGTGTTTTTTTGTACCACAACGCCGCCCGAGCCGCCCGCAGACCGACCAGCGACCCGAAAATTACGCCATCCAACCGTAGCCGCACACATTATGACAGCAACTCAACCAACCGGACGAAATTCACGCGAACACGTAGACAAACTGATATTTCATATAAACAACGACGGAAATCATATAAAATACCGAATTTTCATACAAACATGACGGATTTCATTACATTCAAATGAACTACGCGGTGCTAGTTCTGGACAGCACAGGTATATAATACCTGGCCTAAATGGATGCCCGCCGATCGATTTGTGTTCCTCATGTCCGGCAGCACGATCACCGGACTGCCGGGAGCCCTGGAGGTATATGCTTCAGCGCAAAGGATGGCTCGCTTCCCCACTGCCCAACTGATATCATTGGCTAGTGCCGAAGATGATGGTGGCCGGCACCGGTTCGAGTTCATCACCGGCCACTACTTCACCATGGCCGGCACCGGCTCGACTTCATCCTAACATTCCCCTCTTCCGTGGAGCCCATGCTGCGGGGTCAACGAAGGTCCTCGCAACAAAAGGATCCGGCAAGACACCTGCTGTGTACACCGGCGTCGCCTCCGCGGTGGCCTTCATGGAACCCAAGCGGCGGCGGACTCCCGTGTTCTACTTCTCCTCGATGATGGCGGCGGACGCGGAGGCGCTGGCCATTGACTCGTCGCTCTCCGCGCACCCGGCTTCTGTCGCTGCTTGCATGGCGCGGCCGCCGGCATGGGAGTCTCGGCCATAGAAACGGGAGACGCGGTACGAGGCGGCGGCATGGACGGCAGCAACGACGCCCGTGCGCCGCTCCTCGTCGAGCTGGCCTGGAGCGGCGAGTTGCTGAACCGCGCGCCGGCTTGGGGCGGCAACTGGCTCCGTCGGGCGAGGGGAGGGAGGTGGATCAGCGAGCTGCATAGCTCGTATCCGGCGGGCTACCTAGCCGGCTTGGATGCGGAATAACTACTCTTCGTAAGCCATTGTAAGAGTGGACAAAATGGTGGAGGAGATAGGGGAGCAGCGGAGGTGTGCGATTCTTGGCCGGCGTTTGGCCTCATTTAAATAGGAGCATAAATAGACGGCGGACGGGAGGAGCTCGGCCGGCGTTGCGTTTAACGTCGGCCCGGTCATGAACGGACATGTGTCCAGAGTGGGTTTCTCGGCTTCCACACGGGCGGGTTTCATGGAGGCGTTTGAATGCGGCATGGAGGCGTGTTCAGCCGGGCGTGCCGCGAGTGCCGCCCTCGACTCTGACCTAGGACACCGCGCCGTTCTTCCACTGACGTGTGGGCTCTTTGGGTGCATGGCCTGCATGTCAGTGACCCAACGCAGGCAGCGCACAGCAGAGGAACCTTTGGTGGGCCTGGGCGGTCAGAAGCGGGCATTTCATAAACCGATGATTGTTCATTGAGTGTGACATCATCTTTTTCATGTAGATAAGCCTACTATGTTGATAGCCCGTTCGATACGTTGTGATTCATAAAGACCGCTGCAAACATCAATGTTCTGCTTATCACAGATAAGATTGATTAATACCCGTAACAATCCATGTCCTTAACAAAGGGTGCATGCACGTATAGGTTGAGCGTGTGTCTTGCGTCGTGTGCTGTGTGCATGCAGGCGTGCGAGTGTTGCGTGCGTGCAAGGGTATGTTTCAGTGTTGCATGCATGGGTGCGTACATGCGTGTGTTCGTGAGTGCATGTGTACGTGTCAGTGTTGCACGCCAGCATGCGTGCGTGTGTACGTGTCAGTGTTGCACGCCTACATGCGTGTGTGTCTTGCGTGCGTGCATGTGTACGTGCGGGGTGAGGCTACACGTCAGTCGACTGACTTTTTCATCTCTGGTGATTAGATTTTCCAGCCGTTGGATACAAAATCAAGGGCCTCCAGTTTATCATCAAACTCCACCCCCCTGAGCCGCCAGCCACCACCGGCCGAACCGCCAGCTCCCGCCGCCCGCGGCCGGCCCGCCCTCCCCGAAACCAC